>NC_044187.1:22730087-22772587 GCF_900880675.1 Sparus aurata | reverse complement strand
GAGAGAGAGAGAGAGAGAGAGACTGTCAGAGAGAAAGGGGGGAATAATGAACAGAAGCGTGCAGCTCCTCAGAAATGGGAAAGGTGTTATAATAGATGTGGACAGACGTTCTCTGTCAGCAGCCGGCGTTCACTTCAGCCTCTCATCTCCTGCATTAACACCCCTGTGCCCTCCCTTCTCTCTACCCCCCAACTCCCCTCGACTTTCCTCTGTAACCTCTTGCTATATTTGGCCATCAGCCCCCCCACCCCCCACCCGTCTCTCTCTATCTCTGTCTGTCTCACTCCCGCTGCAGTCTGACACCACCACACCTCTTTTTTTATTTGGTATTCTTCCCGCCTGCTTCCTCTTTTCCTTCTTCTGCTCTTCCTTTCCGTCTCTCTCTCTCTATCTCTCTCTCTCTCTCCCCTCTCTCTCTCCCCTCTCTCTCTCTCTCTCTCTCTCTCTCTGCTGCAGTCTCTCACTCAGATCTACATATCTTCAACAGTAATTGACATTTTCCATTCGCCAGCCTCTTTTTCCTATCGGCTGCCAGCCAGCGTCACCAAGGCAACTGCGATAGGCCCCTGTGCTTGGCGAGTGTGTCGGTGGTGGGGGGGGGGGAGGTAGGTCTGCCTCTGCACTGGCTTCTCCTCTCCCCCAGCACACACACACACACACACACACACACATACTCACACAGAACTCCTCTGACCTGACAGGACCCTCGGCAACCCACTTAGGGAATAGTTAATAAGCAAAAAAAATAATCATGAAGGTGGCGTTCAATAAGGGCGTTTAAGCTAATTCAAGGAATTAATGAGCATTTTATGATCCCCCAGGGCAGAGAGCGTTGGCGAGAATGGTCATGTACTCTATGTACACACATATAATCCTCCAATACGTTGTGTCCATATGAATTATAATATAGAGAGCTATTAAATACAATAGGCATTTCATGTCTTTGTTGGAAACATAAGAGCAGTGTAGCCAGTTGATGTACACTCTGCAGTACCATTTAGATGGACAGATGGTTTATCGCTCTATTTATCTTCCATCTGACTCTGCACCCTGTGTTTTAATTCTTCTCCTTCTCTCTGTATCTCTATCCATCTTTTCTCATGTGTATGTCGCTCTCCTTCTCCCAAATATATAAAGTAACTAATGTCCCCCTTGAGTTCATTTATGACTTTAATTACCCTGAAAAGAAAGGAAAGCTCTGGCAGTCAAATAACTATTCGATGATTAACTCTGCTTCCCTCCAGCCGCTCTCCCCAACTTCAGCCATGTTAAGAAAGGGATTTTTAAAGACATGTGGATGCACAACCCTCACGTATACAGAGGAGGATTAGGTTATGGCCAGTGGAAACATTTGGGCGGTTCTGACCTTTCTTCTCTGTTTTTAATTCTGAGGGGAAAATCCCCAAATTGCAGGAAAAAAGTCTTTGCGTACACGTAAAGAAAATGTCTGTGTTGCATTTTATATAGTTGACAAATCTTTGCATGCTCCTAGCACTGGCATTGCCCAAAATGATCATCTGCCAGTCTAAATGTTGGCAAATAAAATGAAATTTAAAATGTAACTACAGCATGGGTGACAAAGGAACAAAACTAGAGTCAAAAGTTTGCCTTAATTGATGACAAAATTGTCCGTTTTCACCACCCCTCAAAAGAGAGAGAGACTCTCTACAAAACTCCTGCCCTTCCTGTCTCCTCTCCTAATGATCTGCCAGCAGTTAATGCCAACCAGAGTTCAAGTTTCACTGAATGTGAAGGCAGACGAGCCAGGAGAAAGATGAAGATCAATGTGAGCAGTGTGGGATGGAACGTGCAATTGTATTGTGTTTTTGTGAGTGTGACTGTGTGTGTGTGCACGCACGTGTGTGTGTGTGTGTGTGCTGTCACCTCACAGTGTGTCCTGAGGCCAAGTAATGAGAGAGAGTCGAGAGATCTGTCACTGTTCTCTGTCGTTCAATAGTTGTTTCTTTCCTTTTACTCATTATTTTGTTTCTCTCTATGGTTATTTTTGATTTACATCGCCACTTTCAAAATGTCTTCTTTCAAAACGTTTATTAATCTGAGGTGATATTTTTAAATTGTGCACAAGTTTAAGGTTGCACAAAATTAATTGCAGGTTTTCAGATGAATGTTGGACATATTGAGGTGCCACCACACTAAAATTATTCAACTAGTGAATACACCAGAAAGCTTTTCTCTATTCCTGGTTTGAAATATTTACACAATAACACAAAGAGTAAAAACTTGCATCGTGCACAATTTGAGTTCTGCCAACAGGTTAAAAGATGTCTTTTGTAATGGTAACCTATGGAAAATCAAATTTGCTGCAAGGCTGACCTGCTTTGCTGTATCCAGATCCAAAGTGAAAAGTCCCTGTTCCAGCGCCAAAACACTCTTTTGTAGTGATGCATTTTCAAACTCAACTTTGAACTCTGACACACTATATGCTGCTTTCAGCAAGCATGCCTTCCAGTCTGGGTCAGATAGAAGCTCATTCTGGCTGGGGGGAACAAATGACATTGCCTAACCTGACAAAGATGGAGGAAATATTTCACAATAATAAAGGCCCAAAGCATTTTATTAGCCAGGTGTACTTAACAATAATGGAAGAGTATCCAAAACAAAACATACACCGATCAAGAGAGAGGTGGGAGTCCGACCTGGGCATTAAAATACATGAGGACCTGTGGTCTCGCTTGTGTCAGAACAGTTTATTCGCCACTATAAATGCCAGATTTAAACTGGTTAACTTCAATTTCCTTCATCAACTTTACCTCACCACTCAAAAATTACACCGGTACAACCCCTCAATCTCAAATGTATGTTTTAGATGTGGTATTGCTGAGGGTACCATGTTGCACTGCACATGGCAATGCGCTAAGGTAACCACATTTTGGTATGATATATGTGACACGCTAACTAAAATCATGGAAACACCGATTCCATTAGATCCAGGACTCTGTCTTTTAGGAAATACAACAAACTTGAATTTAACACAGAGTTCCAGGAAGTTTATTGACATAGCTTTTACTGTTTCCAGAAAATGCATCGCATTGACCTGGAAATCCGACGCCCCCCTCTCCATATCGAAATGGATATCAGAAATGATGACATGCTTACCTCTAGAGAAGATCACATATGTCATAAGAAATAAGATACAACACCTTTCTGAGTATCTGGCAACCTTTCATTGAATATATCGAAACTTTACCCCCAACAGCTGTAGACTCTCTGTAAACCTTGAACTGGTTCAATATAACAATTAATAATAACTTCCAGGTACAATGTTTGAAGTGTCTTTGACACAACAGTCATAATGTTTCCATAATTTTCCTCTTATTATTATAAATTATATATACAGATTATATGTCTTTATTTATTTTCCTAAATAATTCTACTATCTATCTTTTTATTTATCTGTCTTATTATTTATATTATTCTGTATGTGGGAATGAGTTGTATTGTTTTGCATAACTGAAAACTTCAATATAAAGTATTTGAAAAAAAAAAGAAGCTCATTCTGGTTACTTGCTTCCCCTGCCTACTCATGAACCCTCTACATTACCAAGCTAACTGCACACCGGTAGTGAATGCAATGGAAGCACTGCTGCCCTTTTTTGTACATATGTGCTGGCTGGGTTTGACAGAGTTTGACTCCGCAGGGATTTGCATTCCACCACAACAGGTCTTCAACTAATGTGGCACTTGTCTCGAGTGGATTTGATTTAAAATAGCATTGTATTTTTTGTTGGTGGTCAGTTGCTAATCATCGTGGATTTTCAGGCTGTTTTACAATTTTCGAAGCAGAGATGTTATTACAAAATTGATTCAAAAAGCAGAATAGGAAGCTACCAGTTGTCTCTGAATTAGCTCATTTGATGTGGGGTGTGTTGGACCGGCTCCTGATGGTCCACAGTCCACGTTTAGAGGACTTAAACTTAACTTAACTTTTTTAAGCCAAACCATGATGTATCCCAAACCCTAACCAAGTGTTTTTTGTGCCTAAACTTAACCAGATCATGAGCACAATGTACAGTTTTGAAGCATCACACTCTTCCAACATTTATTCTGGCAATTGAGTTGTTTTAATATATCACCTTGTCCATGAACATTTCTTCCTGACTCATATAGCGAGATTCTCATTAGAAATGGTGGTTGTTTAACAATGAAGCAGTGGCAGTTCTAGACCAGTTTTAATAGGGGGGCCAGGTTGGGGCCGGCTTTTTTGTAAGGGAGCACATACAACCTGGGAAAAAGGATAAATCCCTCATTCAGAAAAAGCAGTGTTTACAATTTCAGCAATTTTGATTGGGTAGTAAACTGCTGAGACACTTTATTTATGCCTTTCCCTTCAAAACAAAATCATTGCAAGAAATCTGTCATTATGTTATTAATGCAGACTCCCTGTCAGGGGGTCCAGACTCAGAGTCACAGGGGCACTGGCCCCTGTTGCGCCCCCCCCCCCCAGAACCGCCCCTGCAATGAAGACCGATGATCCTACAAAATTACATATTGCAAGTTTAAGTATGTACTTATTCAGGACCTAATTCATGTGGAGTGAAATTTCTGCCCGAACAATAACAGTCTGGACCATGAAGAACACTTTAGACCTCACTTTGATTATCTTATGTTAACCTGAATTTCCTTTTCTTTCTTTTCTTTTAAACATCTCAGACACACACATAGAGGTCCAGATTGTCCATCTCTCCACTATTGTCCAACAGTACAGCTGCTTTGTGGTTCCCCTGCATTAGTGTTATTGTGCTCAGATGGAGAGGTAGGAGCTGATAGTGGTGTGCGTTGGCGTAACGGAGAAAGCAGATAATCAACAGGACCGGGACCACGTCTCATGGTTGCTGAATTGAAGACCGGTGTGATTTCCGTCAGCACCGGGCTTCATTCCGCAACCAATGGAGATTCTGGCCGTGATAAGGAATGAGAGGATGTATGAGATATGACCTCTCTGCAATAAAACATGCCCACACTCACACACACAGCCCAAGCTTTATCAGATACACACATCCAATCTGTCTTGTCGTTAAAAAATGCATCTTTTTGGTTACCATGTAAAGCTATCCCAGAAATAGGCGGTTGGCATGGCCTTTGCAGAGCTAAGAATGGCTTTCTCGGCTTTCCATTCTGTGGAATAAGAGTCTCAGTCAGCAGCTTTGGGACCATGTCACTTTTTACTTGCATCTACAGGACACTGAGGGAAAAAAAAGCTCCTTGCACCCAAATTGCTCCATTTCTCTCTTTTGTCTGTTTTTCACACTCACACATACACACATTCACACTTTTTAAACTCTCCTCTTCAAGCCCAAGTCTTTCTCCCTTAATGAGCAACTAAATTATTTCAATTAAAGTGTCACCTGTCAGTCAAGCACGCTCCAGGTGATGTTTTGTAATGCTGAGCTGACAGTGGAGATCCCCGAACCGAATTGCCGGCGGAATTCATTTCAATCATCTCCGCCGTGCGTGGTTGAACTCGGGGACTGGCACAATTCCCCCCAGCCTCCGCCGATACACACACTCCTGTACTGTACGTCCTACCTCCACCGCCATCACCACCACCCCCTCCTCTCCCCTCCCTCCCTCTCTCCCTCCCACATGTCTCCTCACCTTAATTAGCTCCAGATTAAATTAAAAGCTATATGTTGGCGTTAATTGATTTATCTTGAGACAGGCTCTATAATTACAGGTTCTCAATGGAGAGATCTACGCAGTGACGACGCTCTGGGCTTCCCTCACTTCATTGTCTTGTTCTGTGTGTGTGTGTGTGTGTGTGTGTGTGTGCACATTTATGAGTTGCCGGTGTTTGTGTGTGATCACCACCGTAAGCATAATAAGCATTGTTTGAGCCAGTCAGAGGTTAGCGAGCAGGCACCACTCGATGAGCGAGGGAATAAAAGATGATGCAAATAGATGTCGTCTCGCCATAATGAAACACAATTACAGCTTTATTAGAAGATGTAATTGCTTTGTTAGAGCATCTCAATTTGTCCTTGTTTTGCACCGTTTACTCCTGCCATTACACAATGCACACGCTCATCCATACTTGACCTGCTATGTAATATGTGACACCCCCCACTTCAGTTATTATTCTGCCAGCATGGAGAGTTGTCTTTATTGTCTTTATGGAGAGAAGTGGGCTTTTACTGGTGATGGGTGGTTTGCTGCGAAGTACAATGAGGCAGCCTAAAGGCTGTATCACTGGCAATTGGTATTCTGTGGTGTAACGCAGACACACACACGCACACGCACACACACTCAGCCTGATGTGCAGACACTTCCTGTAACACTCAGGCTTCAGCATGGATACGCACAATTTAAATGCACATGCAGCCAGACCAAAACTATGCGCACACGTTTCCTCTATCTCTCCACCCAAACTCCCCTCGCCCTGCTCATCTAAACGGGAGAGAAAATTTACCTGCAGCACTTTAGCCTGTATCTTTCCACCTATTGTCCCTCCCAGTCAACTGTACGCATCCTAATCAGGGCCAGCAGAGTGCCGGGTGCTGTCTGTCTGTCAGTTGTAACACCACTCGCCGGCTGACCGGCTGGCACCAGGCCTGGAGGTGTGATGTGTCATGAGATGAGCCCAATGGGGGCTATAGTCTGGCTTGAGCACTAGTCAGACAGCTCCGGACATCATGAGAGAGGGAGAGAAGAAGAGAGAGAGAGAAATGGGAGGGGGGGCGAGCAGAGTGAGCTCAGTGAAGTGGAGGCAAAAGAAAGAAAAAGACGATGTAAAAGATTGCGAGCGAGAGGAGAGAGAACAAAGGAGTGAGGGGGAGAGAATGAAAGAAAAAGCTGGTAGCCAACTCAACTGGAGAGGGAGGGAGGGAGGAAGAGAAGGGAGGAAGATGGATAGAGAGAGAAGATGAGAGATGGAGAGACATGGCTCATCTGCTCCTGCTCTCTGGCTGCCGCGAGATTGCAGGATTTCCTAGATCAGCCAACTGTGGAAGTGAATTTTTCCACTGCTTGTCTCCCCCTCGCTCCCTCTCTCTTCCTCCACCTCTCACTTGTACTTTCTCCATCTCCCTCATCCTCTCCGTCCCTCCCGTCTCGTCCCTGTCACTGGGCGATGGATTAAATTCCTATTTCTTTTCCAGTGCTGTTGTGATATCAGATTAAAGTCCCTTATCCTCTGTCTGTGATAACCTGTCTGCCTTCTTTATAGTGCATGCCTCTCCATTGTCACAGTATTCCCTGTTTTTATTGTTAAAGCCTCTTTGAGATCAAAACATCCCTTAAGACTAGATAGACGCATGAAGATCAGAATAACCACATATTTTATACAGTTGCAAACTATGGAAGCCTGATCCTAACCTCTAATGAGGGTCAGTTTAGACATCCATCTGGTGCATCCATCTGTCCATCAAAGTTTTTGAGACAAAACTTCATATCTTGAAATTTACTGGCCAGATTGTTTGATTATGGTAGGAGAAGCAATTTGTTTGTATTGAGTTTTTTTTCTGCTTAAAGACTTTAGAAAAG
Organism: Sparus aurata; assembly: GCF_900880675.1. Lineage (NCBI taxonomy): Eukaryota > Metazoa > Chordata > Actinopteri > Spariformes > Sparidae > Sparus > Sparus aurata. The sequence continues at coordinate 22,765,087 of NC_044187.1, read as the reverse complement.
AAGTGGACGTAGTGGATTTTTTTCTTATGGTCAGCAGGGGATGATTCCACTGGTTGCCAAAATAAGCCATATTGTATGTAAGCTAACGAGAAAATTACCCTACTTCTCACTTGATTTACTTGGGTACCATGTCACCGACAAGTGGCTACCACGACCGCACCCTATCCACCATGGTCACTATGAGTGAGCATGAGTGAGAGGAATGAATGAAAGACTGGTATGAGAAATAAACTGAAGTCTTCCCATCTGAACTTTTGGCAGAGCTTCATTAGAACACACACAGCACAGCCTGGGTAATAAAAGTCCCTTGAAAACTCTCCACCTCCACAGTGAGTGCTTCAGACAAGAGCGACAAAAATAAGGTCTTGCTTTGAATGTTGAAGTAGTCTGTGAAAAAGAAATGTCAGTAAATCACTGCGAGCCATACTGTGGCTTCGAGGAGAATGCCTTCCTGCTTTTGGCACACGTGAATGGAGGAGCAGCACAGGTCACAGCTCAGCAGCAGGGAATGACAGGTCACTGCCTTTAAAGCTAACCCTAACGATTAAAAGGCAATGGCTGGAGTGCGCTAATACCCAACATGTTAGGAAACCCACAGGAAGCCTGGAGAGAGTGTGCAAACTTCACGAGGAAAGGCTGTTTTCACATTCGATCCTCTTTAAAGAATCCTCTGACCTTCTTGCTGTGAGGTGACGCTGCTGAACCACCGTGCCGCCTCAACATCATGCCAGCCAGTAGCCCAGTAGGACTGTACAAGATAACAACATAAAAAGCAATGAAAAATGCTTATCTGTACACGTAAAAAAAATATAATGGGAAGTGTTCCAGAGTCCTGCTGAGAAAAGCTGTAAGCTAGTGATAAGTGGTTAGCCTCAGCCATTCCATATCTGGCTAGCTGACAAAAACCGAAGCCAGCTCCCCATCTAGATTACAGTTAGCCAGCCTGCCTCCATCCATCTCTCTCTTCCTCTGGACGGATGGACAGCAGATTAGGCCCGCTTCCACGGCGGCATGTTATACCCCATCTTGCACTAAGTGACCTATGATTAATTGCACGTTATTAACTTAACTGAGATTGTTCTCCAGATACGTAGGCGTCGATAATGTCTGAATCCTCTTTAATAGGCCACTTCTGACAGTGTTCATAATGTGCCATTTGCCCTGATCCCTCCCTAATGCATTCCCGCTTTGTGAAAATTTCACTAATTTAGGGATGGGGGAAATGGGCCAAAGGGAACGACGAATCAGGAGTGAGATGATTCTCCCACCGGTTAGTTAGCCCACAGGCACAAGTGGATGCCTTTGGGGATGGAGGAAAAAAGCAAAGTTTGTTCATGTGTGAAATCCCCATTCTGGGCTTTTTCTAGGGTGTTCAGTAAGCCTTTAGGTTTACTGCTGGCATCTTCTTTCCTTTTTCTGCACTTTTTTGTGAATAAGGTGGTTGATTCAGTTACTCACTTCACTGATAGACACACAACCAGTGTAGCAGGGCCGGTGGAAACTATTGTAACATTTAACTTAATAAACATTTTAGTATCATGCAAATACCACTCAAATAAGTTGCTGGGCAGAGGATGCATGCATGTACACTATTACAGTAAAATACTAGATAAATAATTGTACTGTAATTTTTTCACACAGTAATGTCGATGAAGATCACACTCTCGCACTTGCATGCTTAGCTGCTTTACAACTTCTCCACCATCACACCATCTCAGTGACCAACATGCATCTCTCCAAGCTCTGATCTCAGGGGGACCACATACATCACATCTCCAAATTGATGTGCCCGCCGCTGTCCTCTCTCCAATCTGCTTTGGTCACAAACTCGTATGCTTCGCCTCACGTCTGGCGGAACACCCAACACCACATGTTTGCTCTCCCATCTGTCCACCGGTGGCTCTCTAATCCCCCTCCTCGCTCTGTCAGGTGTGTTTGAGTTTGTGAGTGTCTGCCAGTGTGAATTTCTGTGTACATGTGCATTTATGTGAGATGTGAAACACAGCAGGGTTTATCTTATGTCTCTGTGTGATGTGCTGCAAACAAAAGGCGGCGTCCACGCGGCCCCAGCCTGCGCTGCAGCAGGACTGTAAACACTGTGCCACTACAAAGGGAAAGCCCTCGCTGCCTGCCTTTCACCAATTAACACCAGAGAAGAAACTCACCGCTTGTGTGCCGTCTGCTGGTGTTTACCAGAAGAAAGAGGCTATCAGAGAGAGGGAGAGAGAGAGAGAGAGAGAGAGAGAGGGAGGGAGCGAGGGAAAACATATTGCTTATTCGTATAGCAACTGTGGTACAATATGCCCGAGCTGACGTTTATGACTGTTCAGATAGCCATAACCACAGCAGGCGGTGACGGTAATAATGCTGTGTTGACATAAGCACAGGTGGGAATATGTCAGCGTTGCGTCGCCCACCGCCAAATTGCCACTTCTATTGTTGAGTAATTAATGCTTAATTAGGACGCTTGCTTCAATCAGCGGTGGGGTCGTTAAGAAAGGTGTCGCGCGCGCCATAAACAAATGTTACCTTTGCGAATGCAAATTGGGCTGTTGTGGTTTTTTTCCCGTGCCCTCTTTTTGTCCTTGTGCCACCAAGCGTGAGGCATGAGCGCACCGAGGCATCCATCTTGAGCTGGATGTGGGTGCTAAAAGATTGAACGGGGGGGCGCAAGGCTTCTCTCGCGCTGCTTCGACCGCCGCTGAGTTGCTGTTTCGCCTCTTTGTTTCTCTTTTTTCTTTTCCCAGGCAGCTCCGATGTGGTTTATTATGTGCTGTGGGTTGTTATTTGGAGATAGATCCCCCCCATGCCACTGTGCTGTCACACTCCAACCTATGTGGAGGGAGGCTGTGAGGGGCGAGGAGGGTTGGATGGGGTGGGGAGGTACAGTCATCGGAGAAGGGATTGTGTGTGTGTGTGTGTGTGTGTGTTGGCGGGGTAAAGCTTAGTTGGGGGAGGAGAGCCGGGGAGAAGAGTAGAGCATGCAGCGTGCAGCTGGAAGAGGCAGAGATGAGCGGAGGCGTGAAATTGGCACTGCACCGTCCACCACCCACAGCCCCCACCTCAATCTCAACCCAGCTCCGGCTTGCCCCCTCCGCTCCGTTCCACCGAGGAAGGGACCATGTCTGCACTGGCTGTGTGTGCGTCCGTGTGTCTGTCTAAGCCACGTATGACACTTGGTGGTTCCTGTTTGCCCCGCCAAAGTGATGCATTCTCTCACTCCCTCCCCTTATATATGTCTAACACATCCACCCAACCCAACACACACACCCACCCACACACACACACACACACACACACACACACACACACTTCACCCCCACCATCCCTGTCCCTCCTATGGAGTGGTCATAACTCACCTTAATTGTATTTCGTAGGTGGCACTCAGACGTAGAGTGCATAGTGAAATGTGGCTGAGACCGTGAGAGAGCAGTAATGGGAGTGAGGGCAAGGTGCTGGAAGGAGGGAAACGATCGACCTATTGGCCCCTGAAAACACACATTATGCATTTAGGGTGCACACACACACCCTTGCACGGACACAAACAGGCTCACCGTGGGCAGGTATATAGAAACACACGTGAAAAAAACACTAATGTGGACATGTGAGCATTTAAAATGGCACACTCACATTATACACCCTCTAAAAGTCAGAAACACGTGCCCGATGCACATACTTGTACGCATATTATACGTTGTCTGATGATTGCTTTCCTTCTCCTTTATTCAGCCTTACCATGAGCAGTGTGTGTGTGTGTGTGTGTGCGTGTGTGTGTGTGTGTGTGTGTGTATTTGTATTTGTGTATTTCATCCCGAACGAACCTGTTAATCAGTGTCATAGTAAATGAGAGGCCTGGGGTGTGAGGTTGTGGGGGCATGATAAGCTCATCTGGCCATTGAGAAGGTTTCCTCCGCTGCTGTGTTGACTGGTCTCAGGTAATTAAAGCAGCGGCCACAACTGTGCCGTCCAGTCCCCCGTGAGTCTTCCATTGTCAGTCCATTAGCAACTAACCTGGGCAATCTGCATTCGGGTAGACACACACTAAAGAAAGCCAGTGTGACACTAATCAACTGTGTTGGCAGTCTATTGAAGGATCTATTATGTGGTATTTATCTGAACACGTCCGAGGCAGGTGGGTGAAAAGGGATGGCACAAGACAAGATATGCAAAGGACACAATACTTGAACTGTCCATCATCCAGTTTGTTGAAGCAAACAAATCGTGGCTGACTGTGTTGTTTCAACATCATAATTAATGTTTCTCCAGCACTATTATTGCATCTGACCAAAAAGTCCACAAACGAAGGAGGTGGCTTTACTTTTAGATATTGTTGACTTATTTTTTTCATTTCTTTCATTTTCAGTTTTCTGTTGCAGTTTGGTTCTATCACATGGTTACATTTAGGATCACAAGATTTGGGTTTAAAATAGACCCTCATACAATGTTAACCCCGTGTTTCAAAGGCTTACTTCTCCTATGTGTGTATTTTTTTGCGGTTGAAAAGCTATGACATCACAGAAACGTGATAATGGTCTAATAATGGTCCTGGGTTAACATTAGGATGTTGAATCATGTCTAACAAGATAGCTATAATAACGTTATGAGACGACAGAATGGCAGGATTGTGTATTTGTTTTGGAGTTCAGAACCTCTTTTACGCATCTCTCCTTTTTCTCTTCACTTTTTATTACTGGAAGATTTTGTGAGGAGAGTGTAAGAGGAGGACATTATTAATGGACAGTACAGTATTCAGCATGTTTAATCTGTTTTGCTTTTCTAAAGTACCATTTTGAATTGGTTCTTTAAGGAAGAAGAAAGATTTCTTGTATGTTTTGGAGTTTGTCTCCATCAGTAATCAGGGCGGGTTGTTGTTGTGTGTGTGTTTGGGGGGGGTGCACTTTTGGACAATGTGTTAAGCGTGCTTCTATCAGACATGGACTAGTAATGAGATGCCAATTGACTTTCCTCTGCAGCCTTCAGCGGCCAAGAAGAAAGAGAGCAAACCTCTCCATTGTTATCTCTCCCTCCTCCTCTTTCATCCCTCCCTCGATGGTCAAAAGAAGGAAGGTAATTCCAGCCAGGTCCTACTTCACACCTTCAATTTGTCTTTTGCTTCTCCCATCACTGCCCTCCCTCCTCCACCACCTCACCCCTCCTTTCCTTTACATGTCGCCGTCTCTCCATCTATCTTTCTGTCTCTCTCAGTCACTCGCCCTATCTCTCCCGTCTGCTTGTCTCTCTCTCTCTCTCTCTCTGTCTCTCTCTCTCTCTTTCTGCCTCTCCTGGTGCAAGGTGATGGAGGCGGGTGTGTGTGGGTCTCGGAGAGCACGCCTCAGGGATTATACAGCCCGCTCGCATGAAAGATTCATGATGCTCGGGAGTGTGTGTGTGTGTGTGTGTGTGTGTGTGTGTATGTGTGTCCCTCCCGCTCAGGCGCTGACTGAAAAAAGGGAACAGGGAGAGACGGAGAAAAAAGGAAAGAGGGTGGGGGGAAGGCGGGTACAGAGTGTGAGACAAATTGACAGAGCACAGTAGGGCTAACTCTCAAGCCTGCGATTACACCACTGGCTTCTTTGCACACATTTTCAGGCGCCATCTTGTTTAGGCCTGCATTACAAAAATGACCAACGACAAAAGTTTGGAAACTGAAATGTGTAAATCATCGTAGAAAGTTGATGATTTGAAAGAAAGATGACGAATTGGTGATAAAGAAGTAGAGGTCTTTCGGCCCAATCAGAAGAGGACCTGAGAATAGACTCTATTTGTGAATCAAAATCTTATTATGTAAAGGAACATTATGTAGAAATTGACTTTTTGTGAGATTAGGTGCCCCCCACAGTTTCTGAGTGCAATACCAGTGTCATAAATAAAAAGCCCAGGTCTGTAACAATTCATCATGATGTAGGTGCTGAGCACAAACAAAACTTTCTACATCATGACAATGTTATGTGTTGAACACGTGTATGTTGAAGTAAACATGTATGTAACACTGTGATCCTGCCATCTCACTGAAGTTACATAGTGCAGAAGCAAGTGATAGAGACAGAGACACCGCTCCTTTTGTTACAAGACACTGTATCATCAGAATGATTTTGAAGCTGTTAAAAAAGTGACATAATATTGCATTAATAGCTATAAAATCTATAATCTATAATTTAGACCTGGTCAAACAGAAAAGAGTAGACCAATAAACACCTGTGATACATACCATATGAAACCATACGGTTGTGATCATGACCATATATTATGTGACATATCACACAGAAACCTCAAATTCAAATCTAGTTAGCAGAACACTATTTTTGCTTGAGCAACAGGATAGACTAATAACAAAGATTTTTTCAGTCTGTTGCATTGAAATGGGGGAACTCTCCGAAGTTGTTATTCTCAGTTCAGAACACGCTAGTGTCTGCTACTCTTAACACTTTTATAAAGTACAAACTAGCAACTGTGCAGCTGCCATTCAGTGCTAATGCACACAATGAACTGACCTGTTAATATCCAACCTTGTGCTACTTATTATGGACCTAAGCGCCTGAATAAGAGCTTGTGTTGGACTGATACATTCACAGTTTCAACACTTATCAGAACACATTGGTTCATAATACTATTAAGTCACCAGGAAACACCTGCCAGAGCCTGACATAAATGAGGAGGCTGTGACGCTGGTCTCGACACAGCTTAACACACACAAAATACACAGGCTCGCTGTCCCTCTAGGTTAATTAGTTTCTTGTGCCGTCGATTACTGTTCAGCATCCTAACTGTGATGATACAGCAAAAATAACAGTTTTTAAAAAGTATTTAAGAAGGAAGGTACACTTTAAAACTCCTTCTGTCCTTAAGCCCCCCCACCTATCTCTCTCTCTCTCCATCTCTGTCTTTCTCTGTCTCTCTGTCTCTCTGTGTGTCTCTCTCCCTCTCTCTGCATGTAACTCCCTTCTTGCCAGGAAGGACCGGCTGGCACAATAAGTGGCTTCTCAGCCAGAGGAAGTGTGTCGCTGCCAAGTGTCTATTGGTGTAAGACAACTCTATTCATGTGCCTTCACCTTGGCAGTCTGTCTGTGAACAGAGGGGAGGGAAGAAAAAGTAGTGGTGATTGGGGTTTGTGGCATGTGTGTGTGAGTGTTTGTGTGTGTAATGTGTATGTGTTTATCTAAACCTTACTGGGCGCTCTAATAGCCCCTTGCAGGCCTGCCCCCCCCCCCCCCCCACTTTCCTCTCTCCAGCATCTTCAAACACATTCCATTATTGCCTCTTTTGATTGCATTTCAGATTAGAGAGCGCCGGTAGGAAAGCGGGCAAGGGAGTCAGGTAGACAGGGACAGAGGGAGAACGAGATGGATGGGAATGAGAGACAGAGGGAACGTAGGAGGAGAGGAAGGGCAGATGAAGGGGAGAGACTAAAAGACAGGCGGACAGACAGAGGATGAGAGAGGGAGTTTAAATGAGGGACAGACAGAGAGGGAAAGAGGAAACTGAAAAAAAAACGGAGAGAAAGAGCCTCTGGGGGCACATATTATACGGCCGTTACCCCCCTCCAGTGCGGCAGCGAATGGGAGAGGCTGAGTACCCACTATTCCAGTGACCTTGGAGGTCAGTCTGAGGAAAGCAGCATTAATCAAACTGACGCCCAGGCTGAGGCGGATGATAGCAGGCAGCAATGCTCAAAACAAACCCTCCCACCCCCACCCATCAACACCACCACTAGCAACCCCTCCAACCCTCCTCACATATACATCTACCTCCCTCTACATTGATTTGCATTCCTGGTCTGCCTTCATATATTTTCTCTTTCTGTTCACATATCACGCTCTTTTTTTCCTCTCCTTCTTTCCATCTCTCTTTTTTCCCCCATCATCCACCTCCCCCTTTCCTCCTCTTTGTATGCCCTAAACCCTCTCTGGATCCCCTGCTACAAACAGTGAATTAACCCATCTCCACCCTGTGTTAATGGACTTCTAAATATCAGCCCTTGCCTGTGGATATGCCACCAACATTTACATTGGATGTGAGATTGAGTTAGTTGCCTTCTGGCCACTCGCAGACACGTATATATCGATTTGCTTGTTTTGCTCTCTGCGTTGGTGCATATTCTGTGGAAAAATGTGCTGGCGGGGAGTCAGATTCACATGTTTGTTTCAATGCATGTGTGTATGTGTGTAATGAATGTGGGGAGGTATGTAAAAAATGACATGCAGCGACACCTTTTCTCTAATGTCAAACATTCATGTAAATGGCATCATTATCGTACAACATTGCACAGTATTTTGTGTAGTGGAAGTGTAAGTATGAAGTACACTACAGGTCCTGATGAGTACCACTGCAAATGTGAAAAAGTTGTATAAAATCTTTTGTGGCTCCAGAGGAAGCTGCATGTAATCTGATCAATTGCCTCCAATTATGCTAAGTAGGGGCTAAATTGCATTGTGGGTAATGTAGGCACCAGGCTTTAAAAAGCAGTCTACTTGTCTATCATTGCACTTCTAGCACTGTTGGGCTCATTATGGACAGTTTAAAATCAAATGATCAAAGTCGATTAAGCAGAACCAGAGATATCACCTCTTCTATTCCGTGCATACCTGGTACTTTCATTACCCACAATGCAAGGAAGCCACTAAGTGACACCACTGGAGGCAGTTTATCAGATTACATGCAGCTTCCTCTGGAGCCACAAATGGCTTTATGCTACTTGTTTTCACATATGCAGTAGTACTGCATACTTCAATGTGTAAAAGTGGTGAAGTTACCCTTTAAGTCATTTTGTCCCTTTTTCAAAAAATAATTAATTACATTTCCTGTTGTGGTAGGCTGATATTTAGCAGCAGTGCGTCCACCTGTCAGTTTTTGGACATATACATCTACAGCAGGACCACCCTGAACCAAATATATGATTTTAACTCTGTACCCTGCCCCAAGGCAATGCCAGACAGCCAGCCAGAAAAAAATAAAGTCAACAAGCAAGTCTGTACATGTGGCAGGTATGTGTGTCAGTCAGTACAATCCAATCAATACACCCAGGGCCCTTACTGAATAAGGTGTGCATGTGCAAGAGAGAAAGGGAGTGGGTGTGTTTGGGTTGGGGGTGGTTATAGGAGGCTGGGTTAATCTGTGACCGCTCGTCTGCGCTGATGATAGTATTGATCTGGTGAAGATCATGTGAAGGTCAGGATATGTTGTCTCTGTTTAGACCGCCTTGATCTTAATACACTGTATGTCCTTTCACTGCAGGTGTATAACAGTTGATGCGACTTCATTTCTAATAGAAACATCAAATATAAAAGCGGAGGGGCTATAAAGAGCAAAGTGGCAGATGGAAAAATTAAACCGTGGCTTCAGGTTTTACAAGTATGTGTTCAGAGGTGAGGTGGACAATAGGTTCTGAGTGATAGGCAAGTTGAACAACTCATCCGTGGCATTATTATAATCAGTTACCATAGTAAATAGAGGATTTAGGCAGAAAAGTGGATCCTGTGATGTTAGCATCTTTTGATTGACAACCTCCACCTTCCCTCTCTGTGGGTCATTATCATCATTTCAGAATGATGAAACAGAAACTACGCTTGTTAGCACTTAATTATTCATTTGAATCCATAAAGGCAATCAATTAAGCTTAAGTGTGCAATAAATCTGATTAACCAGTCAGTTCCCAAAACACCATAAAATCCACGCAGGTCTTATACCCTGGTAATGAGTTTGCAAGTAGGGAGGGGGAAGGGGCTAATAAGTGAGGGTGCTCACCCACAAACACACACACATATGCACACACCCTGGTGTACAAACCACTGTTGTGGTTGATGCTTTTTTTCTCTTTTTTAGGAGAAGGGTGGGTGATAATTTAACATATTAGCTATTGGGGATGAAAGATAAGCAGGGCTTAATGTATGCTAATATTAAGGTCTGCAGCCTGTAACAAAATAAAGCAAGGTCATCAGGAAAGGCGCACTTGTAATTAATAGATGAATTCATTACAAAAACAATGACTCAGTTCAGAAACACTCATTAACAAGATAAGGCATTTGAAATGAAAATAGACACATTAATGTGTTGACAATGAGAGCCACTGGATTCAACCTTGAGTTGCTGTTAATGCTGTGTGTGTGTGCGTGAGTGTGTGTGTGTGTGTGTGTGTTTGATTGGGCATCTGCCGGCCTCTTTTTCTGCCACCGCTGTATCATTCCTCATTATTCTCTGACACACACGCTCTGCTTTCCTCCCTCTCTTGCAGCCTTCTCCTCTCCCTCCCTCTCCCCTCTCTCTTGCTGGCCTTTACCTGCTCGCTGGCCTCAGGGGAAATTACCACAGCTCAGAAACGCTGTCCTACTGCACCGCAACGCTCCGCTCTGCCCTGCCTCCCTCCACCCGTACAGCACGCACATATGGACACAGGCAAATACACACACACATGCACACATGCACTCACACACAAGCATGCATGCACACAAAAACACCCCCACATGAACACAGAGGTTGTACAACCCCTTCCCCACCCCTAGAAATGCTCCTTTACCCGCCACTGCATAGACTGTTTCTTCTTGCTATTGTCCTTCACCCATAATATTTTATGTACTAGAGAGGCACAGCAATATATGGAGGATTAGGAGCGCTTTGTGGTCAAGATCTGCACTGTATTTGTATGCAAGGACTAGTCTAATCCATGTGTTTTTATGAACAGTATAACAGAACATACACCAATGTTTGTATGCACATGTATGCACGTGTTTTAGTGCAGGGGAGTGCGAGTGTGCATATATTTCCCTACGAAGCGGCTTTTATGTGTCGAACCTCTTCTGTTCAGGGTAATTCACTCTTTAGTCTTAATGAAAGTTAATGAAAAGTATCCCTCCTCCTCCTCCTCCTCCTCTGGACTTCAATGCCTTCAGCTACTTGCAGTCTGTCTTATCTCCCAATGCAATGCTGCAGACCTTGGAGATGAGCAATGAGCAACTCGGCAGGGTTTTGCCACTCTTTCGCTATTATTTAATGGTTAGGCACTTCAATCACATTGCTAATCAGAGTGAGAAAACTTACAATGAATTTTTCAGCTCCATCGCACACAGCCACAACTTGCAAATTTCGCCTTGAAGTTGCAGGACTGGGAAACTTGCTGCGCAACATTCTCCTTTTATCTGCAGTTAGGAGATGGTTTAATTCGGCACCTTCCTCTGTCAGAATTATCATCATGACGGTCCCTTTGCATATGTCAAGTCATGCCTTTGGAAATGTCACTTTGTGCACAGCAGCAGTAGCTCGCTGTCTGCATTTTGATTACTCACATGCATAAAGTCCAGACTGTGGAGGAGGATTGAGTATTCATAATCAATAGTCAAATACTGACACCCCCAACACATCAGTCATTCTGCATCACACAGCACAACTATAAATGTCTTCTTTCTCGAATGCAGTGTCTGAGGAATGAGGATTTAAAACCAAGATCTGCTTTTGTACTCAGTGCTGTCACGAGATGTTTGGCTCTCCCTCAGATCATGTTTGTTTGGTTAATTCCACTTGATTAAACGTTAAGGCGATGCATTTGAAGAGGGGCTTTGTATCGTAGAGAAAGGCAAAAAATAGATTTTGAGCACTAAAAATTCATTTGATGATCCTATAAATTCAACTGGTCCGTCATAAACTATGGAATATATTTTGACTAGTAAAGCAAAGATATAGCCTGTTGGGATTCTTTTTATGTAATTTGTCTGCTGATGCGTCTGCCTTTTATGAATGTGTGTGATTATTAATGATTCTGGATGGAGATACGTTCTCTCATGGGAAACATGTTTAAATGATAAAATGTAGCCATGGAGCTCGTGCATCAAATATGCATGTAGCCACGTAACGTGCCAGTGTGTTTTTGTGTATTTGTGAGGTGACTGTAAAGTGAGTTTGCGTATGGCAGGCATAAAAATCAGTGGTTTGGTGTATGCACGTGCATCCTTGTGTGAATTTGTGCATGTGTGCGTGTTAGTCTGGTATACTCCGGCGGCAGGCTTGAAATTAAAACCTTATGCAGAACACGGCTCATGATTGGACTGGAATTAAAACAAAAGAGAGAAGAGCACACTGGGAAAAAATGGAGAGGAGAGGAGAGGAGAGGAGTATTGTCTGCGAGGGGAAGAAGTGAGCAGTAGGCTCTGCTGCAGTCCTACAGCTCGTGTCTGGGCTGCTTCTTATCAGGATGTCAGACGGACCTTTCCCATTGGCTCGCTTCTGTCTGTCTGCAGTCTGCTAAAATGTGAAAGCAATTGGGGAAATTGGTGGAGTCAAAGAAAACATCTCAGAGGCATCTAAGAGGAATAGCTTCAATGAGCGGGAGAGTGGATGTGCATGAGGAAAGCTCACATGCACACATAAACACACAAGTAGTTCTTGCCTTTGATGGTTGAGATCATGTCAAACCACTGTCATTATTTCAAGTCTCAGTCATCCATTGTGGTTCATAGATTTCCATCTCCGTCTTTGATAACTCATGTGAGTCTACATGAAGAAGACTTGAGCTACAAGTAGCGTAGCCGCTGTAGTTTGAACGATGTGATGCTTCAAGTAGGCACTTCCAATTAACTCTGTGACAACATGTTTACATAGATCGCAGTTTATTTTGGTGGCATTAATGAAAAGCAAAACAGTTTAACAGTCTGTGATCAACAATGAACTACATATCCCTTAAGGCGTTTCTCAAGGCATTCCGCTCTGCTCTCACCTCTCTTAACCCTGAGCACGGAACATCTGCTTTCTCCATTCAGTTGGAGCATGCTATTTTAATAGCTCTGGGCATCTTGCCTTGAAAAGGAGAAAAAAAAGCTTTTGGCCGGGGGCCCCTGGCTTTCTCATTAGCAGTCTCTCCCAGTGATGTATAGGAGGCCAGAGCTTTGCTGAGACAGTTCTCACTGGTCAGCCTTCGCCTTTGTGGACCGCAGCCTTGACCTATTCCCACCTCACAGTGTGTGTGTGGCTGTGTGTGTTTGTCTGTGCACGGAGCAGTCATTTCCATGAGAAAGAAGTGAAGAGAATGGACAAGGGCCGCATTTTCTTTTTCTCTGAGACGGCTGCAGACACGGTACAGGGGGGCACAAGGGCGACCTCATCCATCATGGTGAGAATAGCCTGGAATTATCGGCCAGTGTTTCTGGACATCATGTGATCAAGAGATTCTTGACAAAGTTCATCTGGGGTAGAGAAACTTTGGGTGGGCCCTTTAAGAGACATTTGAGTCGGCTGAATAAAGTTCATGGTGCAAGTTCCAAATTTATATTATGACTAATCTATTTCTGTGCTACTTTGAACTATTTTAGTCATGAGTCACATGAAGTATGGTTCATATTTCTACACTACAAGAAACATTATTTATTTATCAAGGAACCAGTGGAGAAAGTAATTACATACATTTGTTTGAGTACAATTATTAGGTAATTGTACCTTATTTCCACTATCTGCTATTTAATAATGCTACTTCACAACATTTCACTGGAAAATATTGTACATTTTACCCCTCTACATTTTGTTTAGCAGATGTAGTTACAAGTTACTTTGAAGGTCAAGATTAAAATACAGAGTATACAACAGGTAATAACATATGCATTACTGTAGCGATCCACTCAGTCTTAACCACTGAGTATCATCATTGGAGGACAATTTATCAGTTTACATGTATCCTCATCTCAAGCCACAAACAGAGTTATACTATATTTTTCATAAATGTAGTGGTTCTCAGCGAGACCTGTAAACACACTTTAATTTGTAAAACTGGTGCAGTTACCCTTTAAAAGTGGGAGCATTTGGAAAGCAGATCTTTAACTTGTAATGAAGTCTTTTTATATCAAGGTATTGCTACTTTTACCTACTTAAATCTGCAGTAAGGTATTTATTTTTGCAATTCGAGGTCAACGCAACAAGCTGCAAACACAGCATTACCTGATATCTCTGAAAATGATACCAATGAAAGAAGTGAGAGTGACCATAAAACCAAAAAAAATGAGTTGACAGATGCTTATCGGCTCTGTAGAACTAAAGGAAACTGCACAGTCAGGTGATAATTCTCTACGCATTTGTCATAACAAGCAAAACCATTAATATTCTATACAGTTCTTTGTCATTTGTTCAATTGATGATGTTAGAACTGAGTCAACATTGGTCCATTACAGACATGTCGGTATCTGAATGTATGTTACCCAAATAATAATAATGTAACAGCTTTTTGCTCTTTTGATATGAAAACTATTGTTTTAATAGATTATAATGCAGTAATGATTGGGACTATTCAAATGATTAAATTCCCCATAAAGTTTACTATTTGAGGTGAACTGGTGTCATTTTAGATTACAACTGTACAACTGTCAAATCATTTATGTATTTGTCGCAATGGTTTGAATACTACAGTTGACTATCTGCCATATATATCTGTGACCACCTTGTATTGTTTCTGCGTTGGCAGGTGTTATTTAGGCCTAGTTGTTGTAGTCTCAATGATAGAGCAGCTTACAGTAAAGGCTCTATACACTGTCTAAAGAGCATATATCACATTTGTACTACATAGTATTAACTCTATACTCTATAGCCTATGTAACAGCTTTTTGCTCTGACAACATTACAGTGTGGTTCATGTTTCGCTGTCTTTACAGTATCATCTATCCAAAAACCTCTAAACAGCCTCACATTCGTTTCTTTTTGAAGCACAAAGTATTTGCTGCATGCTTCAGCAATTACCCTGGAAAACGAGCTCCAGCCCGGCCATCCTCTGTGGAGGCTCGGACAACAGAACGGGGGTGGGGGCGGGCCGGAGGGCGGTGGGCGGAGTCAGCGTCTGCTGCTTTGGTTGGTCGGGAGTGACGTACCTGGAGCCACTTCCTGGTCTGTGCGCTCTCTGGGAGGAGGAGAGGGAGACTGCGGTGTTGTTAGTTTGAACAAAATGGCTGCGAGACCACTGTCAACGAGAGCTCACTGAACGCCTACCATGACTGTCCGCTCCGCTGTCTGGATCCACACAGAATGTATTTCCCCGGAGTCGTTTCTCACTTTGCATTCGCGGTAGCCAGCCCGTCGCTAGTCGTCCAGCTGGCGACCTAAACAAAACAAACAAACAAAAAAAAAACCCATTTATTTTGCACTTTAAAACAAGTTGGCTGACTGGCCGTCTTGTCTCTAATACGCGAGAACTCATCGGCGATTGTTTTTAACGAAAACTGCCCGTTTTCTCTCCTGACGGTCGACGACGTACAACGCCAACCGGCGCCATCGTTAGCTTACATATTTTAGCTGCTTTTAAAAGTCATTTTATTCGTGTTCTTTTTTTTCTCGTTTTTTTGTTTTTGTTGTTAGTGGTGCTTCATTCTCCTCCCCGCCCCCCATTATATCGTGACGTTTTAACAAACTGTTTTTTCGACGAGTGTTATTTTACGGCATATTTTTGTTATGCTTCTTTCGGCTCAAAGCATTTAATTACCATACTTGCTGTGTGTGTGTATCTGGCTGAGTAGCCGTTGTTTACCTCGGTATCTTGTCACAGAGCTGCTTCAGCGGCAGTCGGCTTATCTGCCAAGTCTGACTTTAACTGCGACTGAAATCTCTGCTCCATCTCTTTACGGGTAACTTTAGAAAAGACATCGGAGAATGCTTTTCTGCATGTTTTTTTCTGCCATGCACCAACTCTTCACTGAAAGCTGCCAAAGCTGTGTTAACGCAAGGTGAGTGTCAAAACAGTAGCGTTTTTTTCTCTTTTGATACATTCATGAATGTCATTGCTGTGATCAGTGTTTGGAAAAGAGCAAGAGGAAAGTGGACCGAAGCTAGCTGTGATGTCGAATAAATGAGCAAAATACCTAACAATGTTGTAACATTATGTTTAATAGCATCGACTTATGTCTCTGGGATATATGTATATAAGCAACATCAAGTCCCGTATAATCAAAACACCCATTAACGATTGTCTGTGCTCGTTTATGATGCCACAATGTTTATATTCATGTCGGCAGAAATGATTCAAATAGTCGAACACATTTGTCAGGGTGGTGAGCACCCAAACACCCAAAGGATTTGTGAAGGGAGTCCCCTGCAAAATTAGAAATCTGTTTTATTTGATTTCATCAAAGGTAATCTACCATGTGCTACCTTCAGACATTCATCATTAGGTTGAATTTTATCTGTGTTTATCTGAATGGGCTTGCTGTTGAAAATGTTGGGAACTTTAGTGTTATATCATCGCTCCTTCATGATTGGCTGAGTGGACTGGAACACACTCTGTACATGTGAGCATGTAGTGGGATTGTTTCTCGAACAACTGCCTTGCCTTTTCCAATGTTTTACGTTGTTTTAATTCAATGGTGTGCCGATAGGTACTATCTATCTGTGGCTCAGTGACAGGATAGAACCGTATATTAAAAGCATAGCTATACTTTTGTTAGATGTTTTGTTTTCTGACCGTAGTTCTCAATGTGACGGAGGTAGATTCTTGCATTTATCCAAATTTTTCAGTCGTCACTCCTCTTCAGTCTTTGGTTCATTCTGGAGCTGTATCACATCACATATCTTGCACACTGGTGTACATTCCTCTACACTAATTCCAAGTACATTATTAAACATAGCCGTCCTGTCTCCCGTCCCTGCTTTCCTCCACCCCCCGGCTCGATGAGAAAGCCGGGGATTCTGATTGAACTGTCGCCTTCCATTGCATCCCCCCCTTCCTGCATCTTGTCCCCAGGCACTGGAGTATAGCTTTTAATATCTCCTCCATGTCTTAATTGAAGTACATAATTTCCCGTTCAATTTCAAACCCCCTTTTTCCTCCCCCCCCCCGACATCTCTGTCACCACTGTCTTATCTCTATCGTCACACACCAGCGAGGTGATGAAATGAAAAATGCGTGTGAGCGGCAATGGCACACATGTGCACATTTGCAGTCGGATGGGGAGACTGTTCAAGAAATTATTTGTGTGTACGGTACATACACATTCGCGTGTGTACCTGTGGTACATCTTGGAATCTTGTCGCACATGTTATGTGTTGATGTTGTATATTAGAGTCTGAATAAGCCAGTGAAAACACACGTGGGGATGCCTGTCGTTTTTGCCATGGGAGTGTTTGTGACCATTTATGTTGAGCTCAAAGCCCTGGCAGTTGGTTAATTCCTTGCAGTTGTTAATCAGGTCGCGAGCAGCCTCCTGCAAGCCCTAGACACCCCAGCTGACTCACAGATGCACACACACAGAGCCCTCTTCTTACCCAGGGTCAAGGGTCCTCCCGTATGCACGCCCATCTTTCCATAAGGCTAAAAAGCACACAGTAAGGGGCAGGCTGTGAAAAGATGTTGCAGGGGCCTGCTGGTGTGTATGTGAAACCAGTGAATAGGGAGAAAGGAAAGACCTAAAACCTTGTAAGAGGAGGAAGACATAAGTCTGCTAGTTTTCTTAAATACCTTACAGTTAGGCTTACCCTTCCCAGACACAGCTGCAACATAGCTACCACTGTGGCCGCAGCAGGTGGCTCATCTGGAGGGCACTGGGTCAAAGTGGGGGTGTCTATGAGCGTTAAGTTACCCAGGAAACAAGAAATGGCATACAGTGACATTGTAAGTGTTGCTAGTCCCTTTTTTAATCTTCTTACAAATGTTCAGTCCAAGAAGTATAAAAGTAGAGGAAATAATTGCCTTTATCATTTTTGGTTCTAAGACAAAGCTCTGATAATCTACAGAGTACATGGTCAATCAAACCATGCCAACATCTGCAGATCTGGACACAAATTGCAGAACTCTAAATTATTTCAGCCTTGACGTGTATAATTGGTTTCTTCCCAGTGCGAAAAAGGCCAAAGTGAGAGATTCAGTCTCTCACTGGGGCCCAGACTCAATGAATTGTATTACTACTTTTGCCATTTTGGCAGTGCTCTAGCAGGAAAACCATAACCCATGTTGGCTCAGGATCCAACCAGGCTGTAGGCTGTTGGCATCAAGACATTGTTTTGATTTGATTGTATTGTAACAAAGCCATGAGGACAAACCCTGGCAGCAACTCCCATCTGCAGCCCCTTATCGGAGAATGGGCAGGGTCATTTGTTTAAAAGGAAACCCAAAGCTCACTTCCCCTCGTCTGACCCTTTACAGACAAAACACAAGCACCAGTCCGGTCCCCAGGTTGCTGTCATTAGCCTGGTTTACAAATGTAACGTGTCCTGTGTCACTGCAACCCCCACGGACATTGTTTTGGTTAATTTGTTTTATATTTATTTCTGTTCAGCAGTAAATCTTGAGATTTCAACCAAACAAAAAGTTACTTCTATCCCTCGTCAGACGTTTTCTGTTTGCCCCAGGAAATCCCACTTAGTCGTGCTTTTGAAATGTGGCTTGTGTTTTCTATCCCTTTCCCCCCGTCATTGACCTTAGCCCAGGCCTGACCATGGTAGTTACTGAGCCCGTGATTATGAGGCTTTTCAAACAACTGGCACAGTTCTCCAGATAGATAACACGCTTAACACTGCCGCAGGGTGCTGCACCAGTAGGGAGGCGTTGACAGTAGAATCAGCTGGATTCAATCAGAGACTGCCAAAAGCCATTACCCTCTTCCTCTCCTCTGTGCGCGGCTATCTGGAAGGTATATGGGGCAGTATAAGGACTTGCCAGGCGGTTGTGTTTGGTGAGGCCATTGTACTTAATCAGGAGCGTTTGTGTATTTGTTTGAGAGCTAGCATGGAGTGAGTGTGGTGTATGTTGACCATGTTGAGAGTAGTAGAGATAGGTAACCAGGAAGGCAGGAAATTATTGAATTGACATCATCCTGAAAACAAACAGTAACCATCAGTCATTTTCACTTTCAACTGGCCAGACAGACTTGGACACACACAAGGTGACTGTCAGAGGTGTGTAGTGATTTTATGTTTATGACTTTGCTGTACAAGATTGGTCAAGTCTACATTAAATAATGGCTCAAGAAAACCAGTGTTCCAGTTGAGGTAACAGAGTCTACATGGTTCACCACAGGTCTGACACTGATCCGCTTTGTTATGTGAAACTGATCTCATGTTATGATACTCATAATCTTATCTTGTAGTGCTCCAAGCTGTAAATTCAACATTTACTGATTGCACATTTGTAAGTGTGTAAGCTGCACTAGGTTTTTATATGTTGCCATACTTTGTCATTTTTCAGAGGGGGGTTTGAATTAAAGTTTTGGTCCTGTTTGAATGGCAACCACCAGGTATAAGCTTTGTTACCCATGGTCCTCCGGTTCTCTATTACAGTGCTTATGCTTGTTGGAGGTATAGGAGAGTTGTAACCAAAGAGTCCTATGGGTGTTGAGCGGGGAGTTAGGGCTCCATGTGACCCCCTCCTTCTTGTCCATCTTGTGTGCCAATAGAGGGGGCAGGGGCTTAGGGGGCCCCACCAGGGGTAAGCCAGCCCGGGATGGAAGCAGGAGGGTGGGGGAGGCGAAGCTCAAACCGGCGAGCTGCTGCCTGTGAGTCTTGGCAGGGGTCCAGGGGAATGTTCAATGTGCCGAGTTTCAGTGGGGGGGCCTCCTTTCCTCCCTCTGCTCCATGTCGGCTAATTGGAGAGACGTGAAGAGAAGGAGAGGGGCATCACATGGAAACTGACAGAGAATATGCAGGACATCCAACCCTACAGTGTTCCCCTTTTCCTGCTCCAAACCAGCATTAGACAGCCATACTCATTATGTAAAAGGACTTAGGCCCTACAGCACTTCCAAAGCTCTCAGTTGAGGCTGTGTAAATAGCACTAGTATGCACTGCCCAGTCCCTATGCTAGGGCCATGGCTTAAGCTAGTCAGCTCAGGTCATTTGTTTTCTGTGTGGTCTGTTTTGTCGCCTTAATATCAACTTGAGGGCAGTCAATGAAGTTCAAGTGTTTACTTTTACTGTCTGAGAATTTTGTTAGTGAACTTACTTTGATGAGGCAGAACTGCTGAAAATGATCAACAGAACATTTCTTATGATGTTTGAGTTGTGACCCAGTTGAATTACAAAATAGAATTTCTCGTGGGCAGATTAAGTTTTAATAACAGAGTTTGGCAGAGCCTAATTTATATTAATTAAGGCTCTGTGTATCTGAGGATAGCTAAGAATTGGGGCAAGTAAGCTGTTAGCAAAACGCACCACATTGCGACTTCTGATGTTTTGATACTGAAATGGCTGTAGTAATGTTGTAGTATTCTCAGCATTAAGAACTATGTTATGGTTATCGTTAAGGAATCTCTGCAGGCTTTAACATAACTTATTGAGGGTATAGGGTGACAGATGCTAATTCTCAGTAGTTGAATTAAACAAAAGTAGCCCTGTTTGGTTTACTATACTGTAGATAGAAACCAGTTCATGCTACCTTTCAGCTTCTCTGCTTTTACTTGTCTTCTTCTGTCTTTCTTAGATCCGAGCGGATTTTGTCCCCAAAACTAATCACAGCACTTATTTTTCTGTCTCTCTTAGGGTCTATGTCATTGCTTTCACTGTTGGCCAGGCAATTGTTGACTGACATTTTGTGTGGCAGACTATGTCAAAGTAACCTTCACAGGGGTAAAGCCATGCTGCTTTGCTTATTTGTCCTTGCATGCAACATGTGTGTAGGTATGCATCCTTTGATTTAGTTTGACTCTTCTGGTTTTGACAGTTGGATGGATGCTGTGCAGCAATTAAACAGAAGTTAGAGACCACTCTTAGATCCTACTTATGTCTAACTCCTCCCAAACATCCGTTAAGGGATGTACAAAAGCACAGAACAGTTGCATTGAGTTCTGAGCACCATTTCCTGAACAACAAAATGCCATCGACACATTTTTCATCTTTTTTTCTTGCTTTACAAATGCCTTCTGTGGCTGTGGCATAAAGCCTAAGTAATGACTGCCAGTCTACATTTAGAGGTGCTCAGTGTTGGCCTATGGTATAAAGATTGAGGTGCTCCTGCTTAAGGTTATTCATCAGAGGTTATCTATTGTTTTAATGCAAATAGAACTTCTTAACTACCCAGACCTTCAGACAGGGATTCACCTCACAGCCTCTAAGCTGCCAGGCACCCACACATATTAAAACAAATAGGCAAAATATGCAGGCATATGCAGAAAATGCACAACCACATATTCTCATGAACACAAAGCATTCACATGCAAAGACAAACACACACCAACACACTCGACTTGACAGCTTCTTCTTGAATTCAATAAGCTTTAGCTGTGGTGCTGGCAGGGAGCAGGCCTGCTTGGTCTTGTGCATTGTGCTGTTTTCCTATTTAATGAGCTGCCATCGTGTTAAAGTTTCATATCGACTTGGCAGAGGAAGGAGCCAAGACACTGAGAGCTAATTTTCTGGAGGCAAACCTCAAAGCTGTTATTTATAGCTAGAGTCTGACTCGCATGCTATCTGATTCGTTGACTTTCCTTCTCCACCTTGCGTCCCCCTTCATCGCGACTCTCGTCCCAACCGTTCACCCTCAGTCTCTGGCCACCCTGCTGTCTACCAGTTCCAACAACCATGAATATTTCTGACACAGTTCATGGAGCAAGTCCAGTCTCATAGCTATAAAGTGTGCTGTGTATTTTCACAAGCCACTCTCTCCACCTGCTGAAAGCAAAGCTGGTATGCACAGAATGCTTGCAAGCTCAGCGGCCAGAGAGACTGTTAGTGTGACAGAGCCATGGAAACACGCACCAACAGCAACATTGTTATTACCGCTTATCAACTGTGGAATTTACAGGCTTGTTTTCCTCATGCCGTTCAGGTCGAGTAAACACAGGCGCAAGCCCACAGACGTTTGTGAAGAATAGTCGGTCTGTAGCAGGATTTGTGGAAATGTTCCCCAGGTGAGGGCTGTCCATGATGATATTCCATGTAATAATGCTCGAGAGCCCTGTGGCTCCTCTAATGCCACAGGAATGGGTGCCTTGCTGTATGGTAATGTTGGCCAAGAGTGAATTTACCACAGTCTGTTGCCACAACCTTACCATATTACTGTTTTTGCAGAGAGAGGAAAGTCCTCTTTTTCTTTCTCCTCCCTCCTCCTTTGTGATTGGTGTGTTGTGTCTGCGGTTGATCCGACAGTCGTTCAGAACACGTGAAGCTGCATGTTTTCCTTGCAGCTCGTTCCCTTTCGAGTTTCTGTTTCGTTGTTTCCCTCCTTTTGTCTTTACATGCTCTTTCTACTCCCCTTCTCCTTATTCAATCACCCTTGTATGCTTCCCCCCCTCACCCCTTGTTTTTTTTCTGTGCATTTTTATATGCAAGCGATCAAGGTGCATGGATATTTCAGTGCCTCTTTCTCCCATTCCTGGTCTCTCCTTGTCTGCTAGCCTCAATAGAGCTCCGATCATTTTTTTTTTCAACTCCCCCATTTCTCCAGTGAGGATTCTTTCTGTCTTTCCCCTCTTCCAGTGTAGTCTCTCTTCTTTCTCTCCGTGCCCTGTCTGGTTCTCCGGCGGCTGTCGTTCTTAATTGGTGTTTCTCCGCGTCTGCTTTCATCCTCTGCTTGTTTTTTCCTTTCCTCTCATCCCCCCCATCCTCATCTTTCCTTCTCCTCCTCCCACCTCCCTCTCCTCCGCATCCCTGGCGGAAAAAGACAGGCATCAGACAGACTGCCTCCTGCCTGTGCACATCAAGCTTCCCTGTGTGTGTCTGTGTGTCTGGATTTATGTGTATTGTGAGTTTCTAGCCCTTTTCATTCCTGTACGGTATATTTCTGTTGTCATGACTCCTTCTCTATAGCTTAGCCCTATAGTCTCAGGATATGCAGCACAGGAAGAGAGGATACTGCCTCACTTTGCAGTTTCTCAGTGCCCCCAGTTTGCTGAGACTTGGGATGTTTTGCTACTCAACCTTGTATTCATAGGTGAAGCCACTAAGTCAATGTAGGATCACCGGATAGGTTAAGCTTTAAGATGGAAGACGGCAGAAAAATTCAGTCACTCATTAGGGGTGGTTAATCGGCCCAATTTCCTGATTCAATTCGATTCCGATTATTGAAGTCTTGATTCGATTACAAATCGATTTTCGATTATTAACGATTATCGATTAGATTTTCAATTATTAACGATTATTGATCTTCCATTTAACATCAGTCAGCTGCTGAATTATTTTACTTATCTTTTGAGTAACACCTCACAGCACCTTCAATATTGTATAGTGTAACTGTAATATCAAAATTATTATTTTTTTTATTTGTTTTAAATGTAGTGTTTCACTGTTAAAAGAAAGCTGCCAAGCTCAGCAGCCGGACTCATGTTAGAAGCATTGTTGGTGACGAGAACCAGGGCATATTTCTCTATTACCCACTCGTCTGCCATTGCTTTGAGAAACTCACACATATTTGCGCTTGTGTGGCTATCATCCATAGCTTTCGTCTGAAGTACGTAGGACATTAGCTTCCATTAACTGATGAAATAATGAGCTGTAACGGTCACATATGAGACTGTAGTTCTGGATGTCCAGGCATCGCAGGTTATTGCTACCCTGTGAGCAGAGTTGAGGGACACTTGCACAGAAAGCTTTGTCTCCTTGTAAAGATTTGGAATCGATTTAAGTGTGAAAAAGCTCCGGGATGGAATAACATATCTTGGCTCCAGACTGTGGACCATGTAGCGGAAGCCAGTAAGAGGAGGACTCCAGTTTGTATTACAATTTCAAAAAAAAAATAATAATACATATATATATATATATATATATATATATATATATATATATATATGTATATATGTATATATGTATATATTTTTAATCGATTTTTGGAAATTTGATAGTCGAATCATAATCGTCATTATTATAATCGCGATTAATCAATAATCGATTTTTTTCACTACCCCTATCACTCATATGCTGTATTTCCTGTAGAATTCCTTTCTAATGTGAGGGGTTGTTTTTTAGTTTTGCTCTCAAGACCCTTGCTTCTCTTTGTGCCTATTCTAGCATCAGATCCAGTATAGATTTGCATGTATGTTGTATTACTGAGAGTTGGATGAGAACATGAATGTAATGTCTTCAGTATCTATTCATCCAATACAAAAGGTGCTATAGCCTAGTTTAGCTAGAACTGGGCGAATAAGGTAGTGTAGCCCTGGAAGTCCACTCCAATAATATAAAGCCATTTCATTGTTATATGTGCATATAAAACATGTATAGAAATAGACAAAGTGACATAGTAGTTACCTTTCACATTGAGTATCATCGTCTGCCTGCTTTGTGCATATTTATAACTTTGGATGATACAACATGTGAATAAAAGGAAGCATCATTTTTTTAAACATATTTTTTCTTTTTATGGCTAGCCATTAGCCAATAGGGCAAGGGTTAAATAATCACTGGCTCAGTTACTGGCTGCATAATGCCGGCAAAGGTGATCTAAGCCCCTTTAATATTGGAGGGGACTGAATGACACACTGCGGCCATGTAGGTCGGTAACCTCAAAACAGGACATAGTTTGCCTAATTGCAGTGTCATACTGCCAGCGAGGGTAAACCTGATGCTGGGAGGCAGCACAGAGACACCACAGGGTCAGTGCTGAGGAGGTGCTGGTGTCAGCAGTACTCGGTGAGAGAGGGAGAGAGACAAGGAGAGGCAGGTAAGTGTATATGTGGGAGCAACAGAGGTCAGGAGGGAAGCTAACTTTGGCAGTATCTACGTCAGCTCAAAAGACAACTGTCAACTCGCTCACATTTCACGTAACAACTGTTCTATCAGGTTCCCTCCAACATTACAGTACTAAAAAAAATGTTTAACTGCAAGTTTTCCCTTAAATTGGATTTGTACTCCAAATTTTGGATTTCCCCAGCCGTGTCTTGTTATTGTAGATCTGTTTTTGTATAACTAAAATACGCTCAATGCTATCAAATGTGAATATTGCATGGTTTTACACATGTGGTATTGAAAAAGTATCAAAGCATCGAATTACATGGTCAGCCCTAGTAGAGCAGCTCTGTCGTGAGTGAAAGAAAAAACCTAGCAACAAACAATATTCCCCCTTTTCTCTGCTTGCATTCTGCTGCTGTCTTCCCAGCACCATCCCTTCCTGTCCTCTGTTTCCTTGTTCTTGGTATTTTTTAGTGTTGAGTAGGTTTAGGAAAAGGTTCATTGCAGTTGGTAGCTGTATGTTACAATCATGCTAGATGGCTCGGGAGAGGCTTGACGAGCTCAAATAGCGGAAGAGAATGACTGACAAATAAACTACTCCACATATACTGCATATACTGCATATAGTTATCTGAATGCTCACAAGCACCCACACTTATTTATCACCTGAGGGCTGCTTTCCCATAGCTGCTGAGATAGCACAATGACACACACACAGACTCCTTAATATGAAAAATAGGACTGTGTGAATGCAAGGGGGAGGGACGGAGGGAGAGAGGGGGAGCATTAGAGAGCAATGATAGGGTGGAACAATATGATGTAGAAATATCTCCATTCTTTCATTTTACCCAGCTGCCTTGGCCACCAGTCTGGCAGTTCTTCCGAGCATTTGGCTCTAAACTAACTGTTGACAGCAGTTTTTAATGACTCTCTTCCTCCATCTCTCTCTCTCTCTCTATGCCCATCAGTAAGTCTCTCTAACCCTTGTCTACTTTCTGTCTCTCTCATACTGTCATAGAGATATTACCACACCATCAGACAGTCTCTGCGAGGCTTCTCCTGTCTGTTTGATTGACAGCCCCCTCCCCCTGCCAGTGGGCAGCACAGCGGGGGGCGGGCCTTGCATTAATCTGCTGTTATTAGCGTTATGATTCATTCATACTCCCAGATTTTTGATTCATATCCAAGGCCCTGTGTAGGCACATTTTAGTGGTTGTGTTTGGTTTACTTGTTAGGGACAGTACACATTAATTGACATGAGGATGTCAACCACTCATTTTCATTATTGATTAACCCTTGAATTAGCTTCTTTTTTTCAGTTATCCAACTAAGGAATTGATCTTTAAAAGGTAAAAAAAATTTTAAAACACTACATTTCTCTAAACTCAAGGGTAATGCTTTGAATTCTCTTGATGTTTTCTTGAAATCCAAAGACTTCTGATGATACATTTTCAGACCACATTGTAATATCATCATTCGATAAAAGGGGACTGAGACTAATTCCATTGTTCATAGTAACATACACGGCAAAGAAACTTGGAGGCTTTCGAGATCACAGAGATGAAGCACAGTTGCTATTGTACAAGGCAGACATGCATGTGTATGTATGTGTGTGTTTGTGTGCAGCAGGGGTGTTTTCTAATGACTAATTTCACTGAGGTTTAAACTTACTTTTCCACTCGTCTAACAGTAAGGCAACAATCAGAAAACAGTCAAAACTAAGCACAATGTAAACCCTAAGGTTAAACATTGTCTGGAAGAGTAATGCATATATTATAGAATTAAAGATATTGCATATATTATAGTAGCGGTTGGTTGTGTAACATCTTACATCAACTGATGCTAATATTTTTTATTTGTATCATTTTGACTAGGAAGACATTTTTGTACCAATTGTGTATTTCTGGTGCTGTCTAGAGAGTGCCAGGTTTTTATTGACTAGTCGTCTGGTCAAGTCGAGCACATCCCTAGTGTGTATACATGTACTTTTATCAGGACGACCAGCAGAAAACA
Source organism: Sparus aurata (assembly GCF_900880675.1). Taxonomy (NCBI): domain Eukaryota; kingdom Metazoa; phylum Chordata; class Actinopteri; order Spariformes; family Sparidae; genus Sparus; species Sparus aurata. The sequence goes on along the minus strand of NC_044187.1, from coordinate 22,738,531 downwards.
AAGGGCCTTTATTTTAAACTGACATAGAGATGATTGAATGTCTTTCCACATTTTAGAGAGTTCCATCATTGATTTGACATGACATGGTGCTGTATTATAGATTAGTTTCCATTGCACTTAGTGAAGACTAAATACACACACATTCTGCCCCCATGGCCCAACTCATGCTTCTAATAGTTTCCAGGAGCTGTCACTAAAGCTGAGCCAAAGGAAATACAGGCTGAACTGAAACACTTAGTTTCCCTGGCCCTCAAGCTAGCTATCTAGCTAGTTTGACTCTCGCCCACTGGAAACAGATTTTTAATAAAAAAGCTTTATGTCTTGCTCTGTAAGTCTGTTGGCCTTTGCGTTGACTTCCTTTCGGTCCCTTTTAATCCCTTTCCTTTTTACTTTTATGCTGTTTCCTGCTGTCTTTAAACTGGCCTTCATTCTTAATGTTGATTCTCTCTTGCTTTCCCTTTTTCTCTCTCACATTAATAAATGTACCTTTTTTTCCTTTTATTTCTTTTCTTCTCTTCTTCTCTTTTTTCATTTTTCCCTTTTTGCACACACCCACCACCCCCACCCCTTCCTCTTTTCCTTTTCAGTTTTGACCATAAGGGAAAGTGTTCCTCAGAACTGCCTGATGTGATTTATATTTGAAGTGATGATTGTGGATGGAAGAGGTTTTCCAGACACTGAGTGCACTTTGGCTCAGACTTACATATGGATCAAAAGGAAGGGGTCAAGAGTTTATATGGGCATTGTGCGAGCGTCTGTTTGCGAATCTTATTGTGCACATTCTTTGATGCACTATTTTTGGTGGACAAGATGAATATGCCTCAGTAGTGTGTGATGCACAGGGATCCACATACTTTTAAGAAGAATTTAAGCTGGATCCTAGTTCTTTTCTCTAATGCTTCACTCATTACTCTTTCCCTTTGTTGTTGGACAGCTGAGAGAAGCTAGCAACAGAAGAAAGAGAACCATTTGATGGAAGAAAAGAAAAAGAAAAAACAAGAAGAAAAGACCAAGACGGACGTCGCTCAGAAAAAGGTGAAAATGAGGCACATGTTCACCCAACTTGCCAATAAAGAAGCTGTGCATAGCTAGCAGGAGTTAAGTTGGCACTGTGAGTGTGAGCGACACAAGGGACCTTCAATCCTTTCTAATCAGTGGTCTTATGTGAAATCAATAGCTTTGGCTGATTTCTATTCAGAAAACTTTCGATAAACTAACAACTAACTCAAGTTCTCATTACATGCAAAAAATTGTTTTGAGAAGAGAACACACATTTACTGTTCTGAATGATTGTTGAACATCAGCCTCCCTGTATTACGTTTCTAAGTTCTTTCCTCTCTCTCCTCCTTCCTGCAGGCTGCTGATCAGAAACCCAAAGGTGAGTGTCATGATCAAGTAAACTGCATCCCCTCATCTGCCTCATTTTCCAAAACTGCATTCCAACCTCTGATGATACATTAATCAGCTCTGATTAACACACGCTGACCCAGAAAAGGCATACACACACGCACATATTATATACGCATTATACACACACAGCATTTTGCGTTCTTGTACCCAGATGGACACACACAGTTTGCACATGCATGCACAATTGTGCCGTTTTACTCTCTGTTTCTCAGACATACACACATGCGCACACAGGCTGCAGAGCGAATACCGTGGAGTGTAATGCGGAGTGATGCAGAGTGACGCCCAGTGCACCCGCAGCACCAGGCAGTGAAGCATGAGGGCACCCAGACAGCACACTGAGTGTGGTGTGGGCAGGGGGATGGGGGATTGAGTAAGGGAGGGTAGTACTGAAAGAACGGTGTCCTCATGTGCCCCTGGTGTTCTCTAAAGATGCCCAATTAGATTTTATCTTTGCATTGCTGAAAAATGTCTTTCAGTTTCCTTTTGAAATATCAACAAAATACCTGGCACTGCATCTGTTGCTCGTAGTTGTCTCAGTGACAGACATGTGAAATGTTGAGGTAAGAGATTTATAAACGTCTGTCTAATCATTTGAATTAACTCTTTTTGTTTAAGAATATATTTTACCTTTAGAGTCAGGTTTGGAGTTTGTATTTAGTGGCATGGTTAAGAGAGTTCAAATCTAAAGGCATTAATTCAAAAAAATGAGTGTCTGTTTGAGCCAGTGAGCCAGGGCCTAAGCAGATTATGAGGCCATATCGCCTCCATCTTTGGTCCTTTAATCTTCCTGTTGTCCTGTAATATGTCTCTGCTTTTGGACCTGCATTTGTAAGGGCTAATTATCATGCATTGTATCCTGCTTCATTGTCTTTCACCCATCACAACTCTGATCTGATTCTTGGATTTATAGTTGGAGATGATATAATAAATGCAAAATTCTTGAAACACTCTTTGTTATTTGAGTGCTCCAAGCAAGGTGTCGTTGTCTGTTAGCACCTGTCCTTCCCCCTACTGAGCAGCAGCATGGCCATCTGGGTTTGACTGTTAGGCTTCAACAAGGTCACCATAGCCTGCCCTGAACTATAACCTTTCTATTTAATTACCCTCCCCATGCTTTGCGGCCCTGACTGTGAGCTCTGCCTATTAACCAGGTTTCAAAGCTTCTGCACAAAGCTAGCTGCTTCTGATTTGAATAAGCATTTAACGCCACTGTTCTCATGCTCAAGTGGAGAATAAATCAGTGTTTTATTATGATTCAATTAAAAAAAATTGTAGAATATCTAAATAACACAAATATTTAGAGAGCAACATACAATGTTAGGAGAGAAGTAGACTTAATAGTGTGCAATTTTCTTTTTCTATTTATTTACACAGGCTTAGTATGACTGCTCCTTTCCAGGAATGCCCTGCTTCACACTCACATATTTCATGTGTCATACTTGTTGGGTGCTGAACACTCTTACATGAGCAATTACAGTTTAAATGCCTTGCTCAGCGGTCTTTTGCTGAAGGGGTACCTTGTGTTTAAACATTCAGCTGTAACTACAGTGCTGCCAAAGTATTACAACTGTGATTGCTCTTGTGTTATCTCTGTACTGCAGCACAATGGATTTGAAGAGTGTTTAAAATGCAGACCTTCAGCTGCTGTTGAGACTTTATATATTGAGAGTAGATGAACAGATTGGGGTTGTAGTAGCGAAATCGGTGGGTGACTTTGCTTATGACTTGGGTATAGAAAACCTCACTGGTTGTCTGCTATATGTGCTTCTGCATTCTAAAGTACTGGCTGTATATATCGAGCCCACATTCACATATTCATTGTTTCATTTAAAATCCAATGTGCCGGATTAGAGCCAAAACAAGGAAAAGGGTATCACAGCCTAATACATTCTAACTACAATGTATAATATGCGTATGTGGGCTGTACCAAGTGTTGGTAGCTGGAAAGGCAAAGGAAATGCTGAGAGTTCGAGGGGAAATTTTGAAACCTCTGCCTGTAAGAGAGGCCCATGAATGGGGGCGCAGCTATGAATGAGAAGGAGGGAGAAGGAAGGAAAAGAGAGGAAGTGCAACAGGGTGTTCTGTGGCCAGATAAAAGCACAAAGTGAAGGAAGGAAAGGCAGACAAGGAAGTAATGAAGCAGTGAGTACTTTAGACAAGTGCCAAAAATGACAGTCAGGAGTCAATGACAGCACTAATACAGAAGAGAACTAATGACATGGACATTTATTTTATGGTATGTTTAATGAGAGATGGAGAGGGAAAGCGACATAGAATGAGAAAGTGATGTGTGTATGTACTGAGCATTCATGCAGACAGAAAGAAGAAGAAAGTAAGGGGAAAGAGGGCCCGTTTGAAGACTAATTGTTCAGCGAGCCATCAGGACCTTTGTGAGTTTGCTCATAACCTCCCATATGCATTATCTCTTAAAAGGAGGGTGGTTTCAACTGGAATGAGTTGAGTTTAATGCGTGACAGTAAATAATAGAGGTGTGTGTGTGTGTGTGTGTGTGTGTGTTTGTTTGTGTGTGTGTTTGTGTGTGTGTGGGTGGAGAGAAAATCAGTATGCTGTAGTGATTTGTGCCTTTCCATCCATATCGGTGAATTCTGCCTTCCTTATACACTCTCTGAAATTCATAGACACATGCACACCACCTCCCCCATCCTCAGCATCTTTTTCTGCCTTCCTCTCTGCAGGCCTCCTTGGTCTCAGGCATTTCAATTTGTTTGCGGTAATCGATCTCGGCCCGGCGCGCTCATATGTATGAAAATGAGATAAAGCTTCCACGCAGTGGAATTAACTTCTCTGCCCCCCATTAGGCATGGAGCTTCACCGAGCGCATGGTTCCAGGAGGCAGTGTCCCACTGCCCCAACCCACCTCCCCCAGACCCACACACACACAGGCTGGACCTGTGACGCAGAGCCCTCAAAACCCTCCCCCCTTTTCCCCATTACCTCAGTGCGATGCTGATTATTCACCCCCAGTATACACGCACATCATCACAATCTCTGCCACCACTGCAATCACAATCATTCAGTTGGCCAACCTTAACAAAAACGTGCACATGCCAAGACACACACATTCACACACACACATGCACCCACAGAGGAGTGTGTGAGAAGTGTACATATTTTACTATAGTCTGATTTGCAGACTGAAGGTGTAAGCCTGCCTTTGGGCAGCCATTGGAAGCGACAACCTTCAAGCTAGCAATCTACATATGCTGAAAATGGCAAGTTATGCCAACAGTATGAATGCAAACACTAGCAGCTGTTTACTTATCTTTTGCAATGTTTTAGCAATTTTAATGTAGGGGCTGGTCTCCCCACATGCTAAACAAGCTCTTACTGAAAGTAATTTGGAGGTGCACTGTTGCTATATCCTGAGTTTAGCGCTGCCCAAGACAAATGTGATGGGTTTAAAGACATAAAATGAGCCAGAGCGTTGCAGGAAGTTCTGGCTATGTAAGACTAGCATCTGCGTAGCTGCAAAAGTATGTTTCCAGATGCCCACAATCACATTAAGACACATTCTTCTCTACAGCAACTCTGAAACTATCTATGAAACTATGACTGAAGCAAATGTTTACATTGTGGAACTGCAAGACAAGAAATAGAAATAATATACCAGCTAAGGTGGCTTTTGGCATACACATACTCATACCAATATTATTGGAGTTATGAGAAAACATAGCCCAAGCAGGAAGGTACATGTGTGGCTACACAAAAGCACAGAAAGCCACAGTAATACCGCAGCATGTGTGTCGCATTCCCACACCCTGTTAATCAGAAAATCTGCATTCTCCATCTTTGCTGCTCGCTTACTTCTGACTGCCGAAAGGTTAGAGAACAAACATAATGCCTGTCACCGCCTCATGTCTCTCTCGCTCTCTTTCCTCAATACCCGCACCATTTCTTCCGCCTGTTTCATTTTACCCTGGACATGCTTGGCCTCCGCGACCACACCTGAGGAGAAACATATTTGCTCGGTGTCACCACGGCGATAACAGCATTATATTTTTCAGAGTGGGCTAGAGATGCGCATAAACACGAGCGCATCGTATAATTCTGCATTGGATTAATTTGCAATTTCACATGCTATTAATTGCGTCAAACACTTTTGAAAGGGAATTTTCATGAATTGCAATCTAATTAGAGGCTAATTTACTTTAGCGCGAGACCTGCTTTTCTCTTCTGTTAACCACATTTATAAACACTCAATGAATTAATAGTAAATAGCTCGTGAATTACGTCCTGTGGATTTATGACTGCCGAGCATAATTGTTTTTCCTCTACCCCCTGTGTGCTCACCCCGCCTGCATGTCAAATGCTAGAGGAGAGTGAGGGATGGAGGGGGCAGAGAGAAGGGAAACAAGAGGGGCGCCGCACACAAACTCAAACAATGCTTTCCTCTCTGCATATTTGTGTTGTACGATCACTCACAAGCTGCTGACAAGAGAGTCCATTTGGTGCCTCGTGCCCCTCCCCTGTCATCTTACACCTCTGCCAACAGTGAGCTGCTTCATGTCAAATATCAGGCAGATTAATAGGATGTAGCTCAACTGATGTGAATGGCAGTACAGCCTGGGCTGTAAGGTTCAAAGCATGCCTGTGTACCTACATAAGGGGCTTCTCTTGCACTTCCCTCAGGCCATTGTCAAACAGCACTTAGACCACAGAAGATTAAACACCACTTAATAATTCTACAGGTTGAATTTGACTTGATTAGATTGTTACTATTAATCGTATATAGTGTAAGGTTGAAATGCCTCGGAATAAAAGTTATGTCACAAAAGACTGATGAGAAATTCTCAGTGGGACCACGAATGAGCAATTCTCCAATTTCCTACTTTGATCCAGGTATGACCCTGGGGCTCTAGCCATGAGAGACCACATATCTCATTTGTGTGTAAACATCTTCAAAAATGCCTCGCATCGTGCTATATATCTTTCAAATTCAGAAAATATGTCTCCTCAGGCAGTTGCTGCCCTCAGGCACTGACCTCAGTTTGAAGTATGGTATGATCCTGTTAAAGCTCTATACCCAGAGCGTGAGTTAGCAACTATTAGGGCTAAAATGGCAAGAAAGGGAGTTTCTTGGGGCAACTAATCTTCTCAGGGCCAGAGAGGCACATCTAAGAGGGAAAAGAGCCTGGCATAGGGAGGAGGTGGGGGCACTAATTAAAGTGAGAGGGTGAAAGAGGCGTGGCATGAGAAGAGGTCACAGGAGGCACAGAGGGGGTCACAAGAGTCAAAAGGGGGTATGTTAGGCAACTGTCAGTCTCAGTAGCAAATGCCCAATAAAGGAAGGGTGAGGGGTGAGAAACGTTGCCTTTATTTTGTGTGCGAGTGAGGGTGTTTGTGTTTTTCCCTACTAGTACTGACAGATGGGATCTCGTGGAGACACACCCATGTGATGCTCCCTGGTGCATGAACACACACATACTTTTGCCTTCTATGACTAAAAGGTCCTCTTGTGGTCTTATTTCTGTTTGGTCCTGTAGTTGGTTAAATATTTACGAGGGTTGCAATAAGCTTCAAATGCCTATTTATTTACCTTGTTTGTGACTAATGTTCACAGAAATACACAACAAAATCTTATGACATTTCAGTACAACGGAGATAAGTGTTTACTGTCTTCCATTAAAATAAATATTTATTTATTTATTTAGAATTTCTAAATTCTGTCAAAATGTTGAGTCATGTAATGTGATGAGTTACTACTTCCATGGTAGAGAAAGAAGCAGAAATACTGCTGTTGAAATGAGTAAGGAAGCTAAAATCCGCTTGGACAGTGAATTTACAGAAGGAAATAAGAGGTGTGAAAAGGTCATGAACTCTGACAGACCCATCTATTTGTGTTACTCCTCCATATTGTTTTGATCCTATTTATGGGACAAAATTGAATGGTTTCGCTTCTTTCACCAGGGCACACCAGGGTTTTCCTTGCCTTGTTTTCATAAGCTAAAAGAAAAAAACATATGCATACAGTACAGCTGCTTGAAAACAGCATGCATAAAATACTTGTACACACAGATGTAAACCCACTTTAAGACATGCTGCATTTCCCTTACCTTCCCTAAATCTGAGCTCTTACTGGATTAAGAAATGCACCATTGTTTAGGGCATACAGGCCGGTGCGTTGAGTCCATCCCTCCCCCCTCTATAAAAAGGGCTGCATAATAAAGTGGCTCTGCAGACAAAAGACAGAAGGGATGTGGGAACCTGCGCTGCCTGGCACTAGGCTCAGGGAACAAATCACAGTCATTCTTTACAATAACAGACACCTACCCTCTTGCCCATTATGCTGTGTTCATGGATTTTTCTAATCTGCATCTGATTTCTTCAAGCATTTCCCTCTGCCTTGAATTTTTTCCCCTTCATCTATGTTCACTTGCTCTCTATTTTTAAACCGTTGCTCTTTCTCCCGCTCGCTCTCATTGTGTGTAATTAACCATTTAGTGTGAAGAAGGGCTGTAATTAAAAGTTTGGCGCAAGGTTGCAGAGAGCGCCTCAGCCGTAAGGTTTAATGGAATTTACAGTGCACTTGATATGAAATGCTTATTTAATTGGCTTTTCTTTTCAGCTTTAATCAATCAATTAGAAGTACTAAGGCCACCACCACCACCACATAAAAGTCTAAATTTAGTTTTCACAACAATAATGTAAATATTTCTGTATTTACCTTGGCCAATTGGTCAGTTTTTTCATGTTTCTGTCTCTTTGTATTAGGACTAGGCAATATATTAATATTTTATCTTTTTTTTTATTTATTTATAGTCTTTGATTTTTGGTTTCATTAGTGTTGCTTTTTCCAGGTTTTAAAGGTTGTGTTACAGTAAAGTGATGTAATTTTCTCAACTTGTGAGACTATTCTGCATGTGATAACACTTACCTTTTCCCACTCAAAAATGTAATTCTGTTATTGTGTGATGGTAACTTTTGGTACTATCACACAATATTGTAAGTTACTATAGTACTGTATCATAAATTGGTTTCCTATTAACATTATATTTTCTAAATTGCCAGTA